>NC_139335.1:1125000-1160000 GCF_056507025.1 Lutjanus erythropterus | reverse complement strand
CAGAGTAGAACAGTAGAGAACAGAGAGGAGAACATGAGGCCAATATTGTACCAATAATATCAGTCAGCTGATATTAACAGACTCATGATGCAGAATCATAAACATATTATTATTATTTGATTATAATTATTGATGCATTAATGTGTTCATCACTAATGTTGCTGCTGGTGAAGATGGAGCTCATTTTAATGACTTTATAAACTGCTGGGTGGGTTGATGTCATTTAATTAATTGATAATATTTTGTATTATTAATCTGAATGTGAAGCTGTAAAACAAAGTATCATAAACTGGAAATACTCAAAGTACATGAGTAAATGTATCATTAACTGGCTGATGCAAGTTTCACACAAATAAAATTCAAACATGAAGCATTTCTGTCCGTTCCTGTTAATAAACGGCACACGTGTGAAAATTAAGTCCAAATGTTTCTCAGTTTTCCATCAGAGCTCAGACGGTCACACACAGAGAAAAAAACAGAAGAGAGAAGAAAGTTTTATTTTGTCTTTTTGTAGGAAAAGTCCCTCTGATGTCATCGATGCGCAAAATCAGACATAGAGTTGGTCACATTTGTGCAGGATTTTGGAAAAATACTGACAGATTCCCTCAGCACAAACACACCCGCTTCAAACCAAACTCTGTACAATTTTCTGACCATTTAAACAAATTGCTTCACCATCATGATGACAGAAAAAGTATTTTCTCCCCCGAGGCCAAAAATATCACTCTGATGGAAGACGAGGAGGAGGAGAAAAGGAGGACGAAGAGAGGAATGAATCCCTTTTTCATCCCAGTTTGTCTTTTCTCATCAGATTTTAACATGTTAACTGTACGGGGGCTGGATGTTTACACCACTCAGCCCTTCAAATCACATCAACGCTTAAACTTAGGCATAATTAAGACTCTTGAGTGACAGGTGGGCGCCGTCACAGGTGGCACGTCGCTAGTCAGTCACTTCGGCCACCTCAGCTCCGCCCACGCTCCACCTCTCTGACCCTTTTTTGGATTAGCAGAGACCATAATCATCAATTATTTTGATAATCAATCGTTTTTGGGTCTTTTTTTTTCTCTCAAAGTTTCTCAAATGTGAACATTTTGAGCTTTGAAAAACAGTGATCAACATTTTCTGCCATTTTCTGAGTTTTTATCAACCAAACAACTAATTAATTAATCAAGAAAATAATCAACAAATTAATAATGAGGATAAGGAGAATAATGACTTCACCCTCTAATATTGCAAATAAGGTCACAATTGCAATTTCAGTCAAAATAATCACACTTACATATTTCTTCAAAATTGTTTGGCCTTAAAAAGAACCAATCACTGCTGAGGAAAGTTGAGGACAGGAAGTGAGGTAGAGGAAGTGTCAAAATAAAAGGAAAATAAGAAAATGATTTGTTGTTTCTCCCTGTTAGACTACTTACTACTTTTACAGCACAATTACAATGAGCTGCATTAATTATTTATTAATCAACTATTAAATTAATTGCAAACTATTGTGATAATTTATAAATCACTCTGAGTCATTTTTTAATTAAAATAAAAGTCTAAATTCTCTGATTTCAGCTTCTTAAATGTAAATATTTTCTGGTTTCTTTATTCCTCTTTGACAGTAAAACTGAATATCTTTGAGTTGTGGACAAAACAAGACATCATCTTGGACTTAAATAAATATTTTCTGACATTTTATGAACCAAACAACTTATCGATTAGTGGGAAAATTATTGCCAGATTGATCAAAAAAAAAAAGGTCCAAACATGAAAACGGTCACGATGAACATTTGGACGTATTTTTCACTTAGCCAGATTGTGACAGGATTAAACTTTTATGGATCAAACAACTAATTGATTAATTGTGACAAAAATCAGCAAATTAGTCTCAATGAATGGAATTGAAAAATGAAAAAATACTACATTTTTCTGCATGTTTAATTATGGAATGATTAATAATTTAATAATCTTCTTCTGCTCCACCACTGACTCAAAGAAACAGAACTATCACAGCAACACATAAATCCACGGCTCCAAAACGACTGCTGCAGAGAGCGCCGGCGCTCTAACATGACGAAGCATTTCCTGCAGCAGGTGGAACAATGATGCAGCGTTTTTTTTTTTCTACCACAGCAGCAACCATGACGCCTACAGAATCACACAGAATATGTGATATGAATACCAGAATTTCACAAAATCTGACAATCAATGACAAGTAGGCCTGAACTAACCACGCTACGTCTGCCAGATGAGGGTTAAAGCATCATTTTAAAGGAACATTACTGAGAGTTTTGTGCAGCCTGTAGTGTTTGTCAGTCACACTCACTCACTCAACAGCATTCGCTCAGACTCGCGTGGAGTCGGAGCAGCGAGGAAGAGGAGGAGGAGGAGGAGAGCAGCCAGCGTCACTGTGATGTGGACGATTACATAAAAATATAATTATTACTACCGAGCTGCTGCTGCTGCTGCTGCATGATACAGCAGCATCTGTTACCGGCAGGATTACGTGAGCCGGATTTCACTCCAGTGATCATCCAACATGGCCGCCGACGAGTCGACAGGAGGAGGAGGAGGAGGAGAGATTCATTAATGACCAGAAAATAAAAAAAGAGGATGCTGACTGGACTCCACTCTTCCTCTGTGGTGTCTGTTTCACACAGACAGAGTCAGAGTGAGCAGAGTGAAAGAATGTGCAGCAGACGGAGGGAGGGATGGAGGGAGGAGGACGAAAAGAGAGGAAAATGATGTAAAAATGTAATGACGGATTGAGGGATGAGGACTGTAGGGATGGAAATAGGGGTGCAGTAAAGATGGAAATGAATGTGGATGGATGGATGGATGGGGGGGTGGGGGATGGGAGGACAGGAAGATGAAAACGAAAAGTGATAGGTGGACGAGAGCTGAAAATAAGGGGTGGAAGAGAGAGAATGAAGATGAAATAAGGGATGTGAATAAAGAGAAAACACGCAGTAACAATGGAGGATAGAAGGATGAAAGAAGAGGTGATGGATGGATGGAGGAGATGATGATGAGGTGGTGGCAAGACGACAGGGACTGGAGGATGGGAAGAAGAAGAAGAAGAAGAGGAGGATGGAGGCTGAAATAAAATGGAGAGATGGATGGATGAGTAATAGAACAAAGAAACTAAAAACTAGTTTCCAACCAAACTCCACTCAAAATTTAACCGATTTTACCCCAGCCGGGTCAGTGTGAGTTCACCGATTGATGGAAGTAAAAGTGGGTGGAGCTAATTCTACAGTCGGGGCCATTAAGACACCACAGAAGAAGAAGACACAACAAGATGAACCCAGTCTAAGGTCAAATGATCTGATGTTTTCAGCTCTTCACCAGAAGTGGTGTTTAAGTCGCATGAATCATCACATAACATCATTTATCAGGGGTGAAAAAAAATCGATTCACTTCAGTATCCTGATTCTTTTTCAACTGATTGATTTTTTAACCCTTTTTTTGAACCCTGAATTGATATTTTACAAGATAAATAACCAGTACTCTGTCTGTTAGCTTTATGCTAACACATAGTGGGAATTACCATTAACATGCTAATGGCAATGTGGAACAAATGATTCATTTGACTTGACAAACTTAAATGCTCAGTATGTAATTTCTGCTGCGAGACACAGTAACAAAAGAAAGTCGTGAACAGGGATGTGATGATAATTGGTTTTATGATAAGCCGCGATAAAATTCCTGACGATTATTATTTCAGTTCTTTTTATTATCATAATAACCACAATTGATTACAAGTTAGCAGCAGTCTCCGGACTGAAGCGCATCAGAAAGGAAATGATGTAATTTCAAATCTTTGAGAGGTTTTCAGAATAAAAGTTGGTGTTTCAGCACACTTTAATTTAGAAATACCACAATAATATTGAACTGTGATAGTTAGTCACTATAATCATAAATTTTTCAAACTGTTTCATCTCCCGATTCTCCAAATCCATGATTCAATATGACTTTTGATTTTTAAGGTCACATTCAACTCAATTTATTTTTGTAAAGATCAACAGATTTTATGGTTTTATGTCCTGACAGCTGTCATTTACATTTTGCAAGTGTTCTATAAAAGAGTCTTTTTTTGGTATGAAGTGTGATATAAATAAAGCCATAAGCTGCAGTGTGTCGTCTTTTAAGTTTCCTGTCTTCTCTGGACAGACGATGGACGCTGCACGTGGGTGGCGTTGGAGAGAAAAACAAAATATTGGGAGTATCATGGTCTCTGCCTTTGATTTCAATTGTTGAAACTGAAAGCTCAATTTGATTAATGTTCAATTTAATATTGAAATTGTGCTGATAAAAATCTATTTGACATGACTCAGGAGAAAATCACGTTCACAGTCGAGGTCACATATTAAAGCTGTTGAAAGTACAGCTGGGCTGTACGCCGAGGACTTTATCACCTTTGTATCTATTTATTTTATTTGTTTATTTGACAGGGACAGCACACAGCTCCTTAGCCGAGTTAGCTAAAAGCAAATATATAGTGTTGTGCATCATTTTTTAATACTCATATTAAAGTTTAAATTTCTGGTGCAGTGACTCTGTCATATATAAAAGTTTTATTCTCGTTAGCTGTCTTCCTTCCTCCCTCTCTGACATATTGAAAGTGTTTTCACAGTAGCGTCTCACAGGAAACCTGAATAAAATGACAGATTTCTCTATATTTAAATATTTTTAAAAACATCTGGGATAATGTGAGCACACAACTCAACTAAATGTATAACACAGATCACATTAGCTTGATGCTAACACATGATGAGAATGATCATTAATGTGCCAACTGAAATTAGCACCATCATCACAGTGTTGTTTTCTTAACAAACAATCCATTTTACTTCACACACACAGTGTTTCAGTTCTGCCACTAGGGGTCTCACATCAGAACAATAAAAGGACATCATGTTTGATGCTGTCATGAAGTAGCATAGGATCATGGGAGTTGTAGTCTTCATTGTTAAATCATGGTTGCTGAAAAACAATTTTTTATCCATGTTACATTTTGTCACATTCACTGACTTCCTTCCTCACTCTCTGACGTATCCGATGTCTGTTCTCATAAGTTAGCAACTGTTAACACAACTCAACAAAATATATAATGTTTTTATTTTATTTGTCATTTTTTCTTCCTATAGCTCTAGCCTGATGAGCAGGGGCAGCTAATGTAGCACTTTCCTCCAAAAATATTTTATTTTTTACACATTCGCTGCAGGAATGAGTCAGAAAACCCAGAAAATAGTTCATACCTTTACACCTCTGGTTCTCTCGTCTGGAAGTCAGTGAGTTTTTGATTCAATGTCTGAAATAATGTCTGTGGTTCTACAACATAAAATCTGTGAGTTAATACTCCAATCCTGAGTTTAGAAGCTTAACATGTCTTGAAAAAAGCAGTTGCAAACAAATGCTAACTTGCTAACTCCTAGCGGTTGCATTTATGATTTGAAAATCACAACGTTTTGTTTAAGATTATCTTACTGGACAAAACGTGTCAGGATCATAAACTTTTTATTTTCTGCACAAAATCAAATTCCAGTGGAAAAAAAAAATCCCACTGGCTGTTTGTGGAGGGAACCAGAGCGATGCTAACATCAGGCTTGGACTACAAAAACACGTCATCCCTGAGACACAAGGTGTTATGTTTTTCCTCAGGACTAGTCCCGCCCTGCTGTAATCTCATTGGCTGTGTAGATATTGACAGTTAGGAGACATTCAACATGGTGGAGTCGCGGGAGACTGGACTTCCTGTCCTGCATGAAGCTAAATGTCACTGTTAACTTATTGTTTTAATTAATTCATTCATTATTATTATTATTATTATTATTATTATTATTATTATTATTATTATTATTATTATCAACATTATTATTTATTATAGTTCTCAGTTGCAGTTTGGTTTATGTAAAGGGTGAGAATGTTCTTAGGCTAAAATTGAGCCTTTCACAATATTAGAAAGGCTTTCTGACGATCACAAGGATGGGTTGTCATGGGCAACGAGTACTGGCCAATCACAGCACAATAGGGAAAATTATTGCCAGATTGATCACTAGTTGAAAAATAGGTCCAAACATATGAAAAGAGGTGGAGCAAACGGACGTATGGATTTTTCAACTGACAAGATTGTGACAGGAATAATTTTATCATTACACCCCTAACATTGATATTTTCTATTTTATCTATTTTTTTTATAGGACAAGTTTAGTGAGCAGCCAAATGTAGCCATTTATTTAAAAAAATATTTTATTTATCACTTTATAGTGATGCTGCTGCTGAAATAAAACTCAGAGACTGACTGACATATGATGACTCATGATGTTAAGTTCAACTTTTACACACGGAGTCGTGTTAAAAAAGAAAATAAAAATAGCAATAAACCATAATATTGAATCGCAGTATTTATTGTGGGAGAATCGATCGAGCCCGTTTCTGTTTTTACAGCTCAGACGTTCCTTTTTTTATGAACAAATTAAACGTGAGTAAAAAAAACACAGGTGGACGCAGGGAAATTTTACTCAAGAGACGGAGGGATGAGGGGAGGGAGGTGGAGGAAAGGATGGAGGAAAGAGGAAAGGAGATGTGAGGAAAGAAGAGAGAAAGAAGCAGAGAAGATGGACAGAGGATGTGAAGGGATGGATGGATGGATGGGAAAGTGAAATAAGAAGTGACAGAGGGAATGACGAGAGAAAGGAAAAGTGAAATAAAGAATGGAAAAGATGAAAGGAGAGGAGGATTGTAGAGAGATGGACGGATGGATGGTTGGAAGAAGAAGATGGGAGCAAGACGAGATGGAAGGATGGATGGAATAACATGAAAAAGAGATATGATGAGGTAGAGATGGAGGGATGAATGGATACAAAGATGACAGGATGATGGAGGGATGGAGCTGAAATGAAATGGATGAAAGAAGGGATAGAGGGAAAGGTGAAATAAGGAAAAGGAGAATTAGGATGAATGGTGGAGTAAAAAAAGAAGATGGAGGACAGAGAGGATGATGGAGGGATGAAAGAAGGGATAAAAGATGTATAGATTGTAAAGTGATGGAGACGGACGGAGGGATGGATGGACAGCAGTGCGGTAAACTCCAGGCGGTGTCTCTCTCTCTCTCTCTCACACACACACACACACACACACACACACACACACTCGGCATTCAGATGCTGATGTATTGATCAGATAGTATTGATCAGGCTCTGATCAATGACACACAGAAATGAAGCTGAAGAAAATCCAATCAGATGAAAATGAATTCATAAAAATATCCAATAAATCAATGGAATCAAATGATAAATAGATAGACTGGCAGATTGATAGGGGGGTAGATAGGTGGATAGATGGATGGATGTGTGTTCTACAGTTCTTCGCTGCCTGACGCGAACCCGGTTGAACCCGGGTGGTGGTGCTGGTGGTGGCGGCGGCGGTGGCGGGAGGCGCGTGGAGCTGCTGCAGAGTTTGAGCAGCTGATGTGACACCCCCCCCCCCCTCCACCCCCCCCTCCCCGCCGTCACCCCCCTCCTCCCCCACCCAAAAAAATTCCCCCACTATCCGCCCAAACCGCCAGCATCAGCTGTTCGCTTCCTCTGCCGCTCCTCCGCATTTACCGCACGCGGTAAAAAAAGAAAAAGAAAAAGCGGTCTCACCCGACGCAGAGCCACAGTCATAAAATGGGTGAGGCTTTGGTACAATAAAGGGACCCCCCCTCCACACCACCACCCCCACACCACCCCCCACTACACCACTCCACCATCACCACCCCTCCCTCCCCTCATCCACTATGAGCCACGCAGGAGCGGCAGATAAAACCGCGTCCTCCGCTCTGATTCATCCATCCATCCCGCCGCGGATCGGATCGATCCTCCTGATCGGGACTGATGCTCCCACACTCACGCGGCTCTATCAGGGAGGAGGCGCGCGGGCTGCAGGATGCGGCCTCGAAAAAAAATCACTGCATTTTGGTCCGCGGCTCGTTTCAGAGTCAGCTCTCCTCCTCCTCTTCCTCCTCCTCCATCAGGTCATCCAGGCACGCATGCATGAACATGCACGGCCAGGATGCTTATTTATTTATTTTCAGCCAAACCCGTTTTCCCATCATGCATGCAGCGCTGCACGGGCAGAGAGAGCCTGAGCAGGGCCTCTGCGTCTGCAGCCGCCGCTCCGACCGCGCCGCGCCGCGCTCACACACCACTCATTAAAGGCGGAAAATAAAGAAAATGGAGGCAGCCGGCGTTAACCATGACCTCCAGCCCCAACACCCCCCCACACACACTGAGGGAGAACCACCTCCATCACCTCCATCCACCTCCATCCGCTCCGCGCTGCAGCTGCTCCTCATCATCACTCTGTATTCACAGCATGAAGAGCCGCAGCACCGCCTGCACCGCCTGCACCGCAGCACCTCCTCCGCACACAGGCCCCATCAGCTCTAATGTGGGCTTTTTAACTGGTTTTATCGCACCGCGCCGCAGCAGCGGAGGAGAGGCGGCGAGGCCGTGGAGCTGCAGCAGGAGGAGCAGCAGGAGGAGGAGGAGGAGGAGGAGAGGAGGAGGTGGGGACATGGAGGCCGACATGATGCACATAAAGAGGAAAATGAGAGCTTACGCTTCGCAGTTCCGCCGTACGGTCCTTCATGGTGTCGCCGCGCCGAGCTGGCTGCTAGAGAGCGGAGAATCGGCCCTGGTCCTGGTCCGGGTGCGGGTCCTGGTGCGGGTCCTGATGCGGGAGGGGAGGGGGGGAGGTTTCCAACACCGCGTCGTTCGTCGTTTTGCGCTCCGAGACTCCCCAGCAGGCTCGTGCTCCTGTGTGTCCTCCTGCTCGTGCCGGAGCTCCTCTGACAGACACAGAGATGGAGGAGGAACAGCGCGGTGTGACGCGTCTCCGCCTTCTGCTGCTGCTGCTGCTTCTTCTTCGGTGGTGTTTGTGCTCCGTGCGCTCCTCCTCTGCTTCGTCTGGTTCTTTTTAAACAGCTCCTCTCCGCCGCTCTGGCTCAGGCTGCCCCCCGCTCGCTCCGCGGCGTCCTCCTCTCGCTCCTCGGTGCGGTCGCAGTGTGGCCCCGCAGCGCGCAACGCAGCAGCAGGCGGCAGGAACAGCGACCAGGAGAGAGAGAGGAGGGAGGAGGAGGGGGAGGAGAGGAGGGGGGAGGGAGGGAGGGAGTGTGGTACTGATGCTGCAGAAAAAGAGAGAGGAGGGAGGGAGGAGGGGGGGGCGCTGCGGAGGGGATGGAGAGCCAGTGCGCAGGCGTCAACTCCCTCCACCCTCCATCTCTACCTGCTGCCTCTCCCCTCCCCCCTCCTTGCCTCTCCTCCGCCCTGTTCCCTCCCCCCTCCCCCCTCTCTCTCTCCGTGCTGTGTCGGTGTCTCTCTCTCTCTCTCCCCGCAGCAGGGGGTGTGTTCGGTTCAGGTGAATGAGGATCAGGAGGGAGCTTTGGGGGAAGGGGGGGGGGAACAATCTGTTCATTCTGCCTGTCCAAAGGGTTGGAATGGTTACTCTTAAAATGTATAGTTACTGATTACCTTATAAAAAAATATAGTCAGTTACCCAATCCAAGTATTCAGGCTCATGGAGTAACAGATTACATGTAACTTATTCTTTTACAGTTACAGGAAAAAAGACATATGTGATCACAGATACATTTAGTAAAATGTGGATTATTAGTAGGATTATAAATTTAAAATATATTTTACATTTCAGAATAATAAACTGAGCAGTTCATCATCACATACTGGGCTGAAAAATGCTTCACTGGGTTTCAACTCTAACTTTATTTTGTCTTTAAATAAGAAAAGAGAAACAACAGCACAGTGTTGTTAGCTGAACAAACCGAAGGCTAATGTTAGCTGCTAACGTTAGAAACAAATAACAACAACAAACTTAGCTAAAGGTTTGTGTAGCTTAAAGTTAGCAGTTGTTCTTTGTAGCTAATGTTAGAAGTTGGTCTGAAGCTAATGTTATCTGGAGTGTAGTATTGTATGAACACTATATCATTCTTTATTTCAAAATGTATTTTAAAAATTGTTATCCAGCCAATACTTATCAATAAACTGCCAATAACTAACTCCTCGTCCATTTCTCCCCTCACCACCCATTAGCCTGTATATCTGAAATATAGCCACATATTTAAAAATACTGCAGAAATATATGATGTGAATAGTTGTATTCAGTGGTGGAAAGTAACTGAATTCATTTCAAGTAAAGCACTTAAGTACAGTTTGAGGTACGAGTATTTTCGTATTCTGCTACTTTATACTAATACACCAGTACATCTCAGAGGCACATATTCTACTTTTTACTCTGCTACAATTAATTGATAAGTTTACTTATAGCACTTTGTTGATTCTGATTAATAATACAAAATACAATCAATAAACAGTCCTGAGTGATAAGATGATGATGTATTACAGATATTAAGATAAAACTTTATTGATCTCTGAGGGGAAACTCACAGACTCTATGCACCTCCACTACATAAAGTCATAAGGTTGTGGAACGTGAGGTACCAGCAGGGGTGGAACCAAGTCACTGTTTTGCAAGTCACAAGTCTTAAACTCTGAGTTCCCATGACAACTCAAAGTCATAGTAACTTTTCAGCCTGATTTACAAAGATACTTAGTTGCTAAGCTAATGTTAGCTAAGCATTAGCTTTGTAACTGTTAATATTAGCCTTGAGTTACCGGTTTTTTTTGTGTAACTTCAAATGTGGAATGAAGTTGCTAGTTGTTGTGTCTCTGTCTGTAGTTTTCATCATTTTGGAAACAACAATTCATCTTTTTTTGAGCACCTCAAACTTTTTGTGCATAAATGAAAGTGTCCTTGGTATAATTTTTACCAGCCGGAGCTCAGTAACATAACGTTGGTCCTTCATGGTTTTCTGCTGTCTGATTGGTTCAAATAAAGTGGAGAGGAAGTGGAGAACGAATATTGTTAACGTTCATTGATTCAGCAGATGAAGGGAAATTAACTGATTCATGAATCACACTTTTTAAGTTTTTAATCTTTGGGCTTTTCAAGTCAAAAGGCTCAAGTCCAAGTGAATTCATGAGTCATTGTTGTTAAAATCCAAGATGGGTTGCAAGTCTTTTTTGATTTTTTGTCATGTGGACAAGTCTGAAGTCATCAAATTTTTTTCTGACTTAACTCTTGAGTCTGGGTCCCTGGAATCCGGTACCCTCTCTACCTCCAGCCTGTCAGTCTGTACCCGGGGCGTTAGCATTAGAAAACTGAGGGGGAAAAAAGGTGCATTGTTAATTTGCACACAAACACTCTGTCTCTAGCAAAGTTTTTAGCAAACTACTACAGACAAGGTAACGTTCGCTGTGACCGCTAACAGACTACCAGTCAATGCAGCAGTGCTCACTGGGAGATGTAGTCAAGCATGTCCTCACTCAGAGCAGAGATGTCCATCTCTGCTGTCTCCATCAAGGCATGAATATTCTCCCAAACAGACACGGAGCGCTGCAGACATGTAGTTCAGCTTCTCTGTAGGAGTTGGTATTTTAGCGCCTCTGCTTCCCTTGTCTTGCTACGCTTTTATCTTTTATTGATGCTTCTTTGCTGCTGTAACACCATAAATTTCCCAGATGTGGTACTAAGAAATGAATATCTTATCTTACATACAGTATATCATAATCTATTTTCCAAACAGGAAAACACAAACACACTTACACACACTTACACACACTTACACACACACACACACACACAGCATCTGTACTAAAATAGCAATGAGGCTAAACTCCATTAACTGGAAGGTCACAGGTTCGATTCCTACAGAAGCTTCAATGTCCTTCAGCCTGAAACTGAAAACCCGACAAGCTCAGAGTACCTGGTCTCAGTCCCAACTCATCACATCCTGACATGTCATCACCGACCCTCAGAGACTCGGACTCGGACGGTTCTCTAGTGACTTCAGTGTGAACTCATTCGTGGCTCTTGTAGTTCAAGGGTCAACAACCTTTACTATTAAAGGCAAAGGAGCCATTTTTGATTGAAAAAGAAAAACAGAATCTGTCTTTTTTGGATTTGGCGTCCATAGCTAGCTAAGAGAGACATGAGATGAGCCACTGTGGAAATTTAGAGGAAAAGATGCTGAACAATGTAAAATTTACACAAGACAAAAAAAAAAAAGGTCACTCTGCAGTGGGCAGATTAACTTCCAGTGCACAGGCCACACATGCTAGCATGCTATCATCCAAACATGCTAACATCCACACATGCTAATAGACACACATGCTAAAAGCCATGCTAACAGCCACACTTGCTAGCATGCTATCATCCTAACATGCTAACATCCACACATGCTAATAGACACACACATGCTAACACTGACACTCACCTGCACAAATTCATTTCATGTGCCGTCACGCACCCAAACAATCACGTGACAGTTTGTTTGATATGAATCTTGATTTGTTTTACTTCTCACTGTTTGAATGGAGTGTGAACGTTCTCACACTGTGGGGTGAAACAAGCACTTTCTCATGTTACTTTGTCTTTGACTTACTGTGGTCGTTGGGGGCGGTTCACTTCCTGGTTGATCAAAAGGTGCATCTCCTGTCTGAGGACAGAAAGTCCATCTTGTTTTCCCCTTGTTATTGATGAAAGACGTCACTGTGGCGAGGTGTCAAGTTTTAATGTTTCACCATGACACGGGAGGTTGTCGTAACTTTGTGCTTCATATTGGAATCCGCCCCAAACTTCACATGTTTGATAAGAGTCAATATTTAGTCAGTGTTGTAAAACGGCTCCACAGCGCCCCCTACGACAGGTGCGCTCGAGATGAGACAGGCCTGCGCAGAATCGATGGTCGCCGCACAATGCATGCCGGTTAGATTTGTGTCCGACTTGATCCCGACTTGCTCTGACGTCATGCACACGTGGGCAACGATACCCTCACGAGGTCGAGGCGGCCGCAGTTCGTGGAGCCACCGACTGCAAACGCCTGGCTGTCACCTGATCGACAAGCTGACAGGCTCTGATTGGCTCTTAATTTTGACAACAAACACCACGTGTTGTATAAAATACTGATCTTCCGTGTAACTGTAATATTTTGTATATTTTGTGTGATATTATATTATACATATATGGCATCACTCATAATATATAATAAATTATTATTATCATTATTGTTATTGTTGTTGTTGTTGTTGTTGTTGTTGTTGTCAGTCTGAGGTTGATATTAAATAATAGCATATAATCTATCTATCTCTCAGTTACATGTAATCTGTTACTCCTCTCGTCTGGACCTGATCCTCCACCTGAGCTTCTGTCTGACCCAAAAACAACTTTTAATCTGAAAAGATGTTCCTGACTTCCTGCTCAGAGCCTGTGTGAGGAGATACCAGGTTGTGTGTGTGTGTGTGTGTGTGTGTGTGTGTGTGTGTGTGTGTGTGTGTGTGTGTGTGTGTGTGTGTGTGTGAGATATATGAGGGCTGGCTGCTATTAAATGGAGCCTTGAGATTTCAAAATGGACTTTTAATGGTTGAGATGAACCCTGCAGGCGGCGGCAGGTTGGCCGGACGCCCGGAGGAAATCCCCTCGTCTTCATCCTCTTTTTTTCTCCTCTTTTTTTCACTCCTGTCTCAAATCTTTAACCAAACGTTGCAGGAGGAGGAGGAAGAGGAGGAGGAGGAGGAACGACCTGTTAAACATCTTCATCTGTATTCAGTTTGTCCAGATTGGACAGACTCTCGGGGACGAGGAGGACAGATTCTCTTTGTGTTTCCTTCTATTTTTTTTTTCCTGGTGGTCTTTGAACTGATCTTGAAGGAAATCTGAGATCTTGTTTCATCAATAATTCACCTCGTCTGCTCTGTCCTTGTAGCTTTAACAGGACGGTGGACAGTCTGAATTATTATCAGATGTCAGATGTCTCTATTTAAACCAACACACGTCCTTTTTTTATTTCATCACGTCACTGTTTTCAGTCACAGAAACGTCAGTTAGAATCAGCTGGTGCATCACTCATTATCATTCAATTTAAAATCACAGCGTTCAGCAAATCAGCATTTAAAGAAAAAATGTTTTAAATTGCATCTAAAAAAGTGAGTGAGTGAACTTTTATTTACTCGTCTTCAAAAACCATCTTTCAGAGCTTCTTCATATCAGAGGTGGAGCCGAGTCATTATCTCCCAAGTCCCGAGTCCTAAACTTTGAGTTTTAAGTCTTAAACAAGTCGCAGTCAGATGAGATTAATTTAAAAATCTCTTAGCTCTCTGAGAAAAACAGAGTCAGTCATGCTGGGAGTATGATGTCATAAACCTAAAGAACCAATCCCATTAATGGAGCCTTTTTTCCCCAAAAAAACCTTCACTTCATTTCTTCATTTACAAGTAAAGCAGATTTTTAGAATTTTTGTTATTCTGAGCCTTTTTGGTAAAACACTGAGAACAGTGTGTTTTTGTTCTTGGAACAAGTTTTAATTACTTATACAAAAAAATTTGCAACATTCTTTTGCAATGTTCATTTGTTCTAAAAGCACCACAACACGCCGTGAATTTTTTTTTAAGAAAAAGTTTTACCAACTACTGATCTTCTGTTGAGATAATTTAGTTTAAAGATGTGAATGTTAGAAACTCAAAACATTGTAAAGACAGTATCAAGGAAAATATTGAGTAAATTCATTGAAGTGAAAGTAAATGTTAAAATTTCAATATTTGTATTTAAACAATTTTTAGCTTCTAAAACTCAAAGATTCAAGTTTATCTAAAGAAGGAAAGTAAATTATGTCAACTAAAGATTATAGGTCAACAAAACTTTTAGTTAATTTGAAAACTTAAGAGTTTTAGTTTGGCTCAAAACTCAAAAATATATCTCAGTGCATTGTTTTGAAATTTGAAATTTGCACTAATGAGGTTTAAATTAAAATAAATAATAATAATAAAATGTAATATTCCTGCTGCTATAATCCACCTGATGTCCTGCTCCTCCCTCCTCGTCCTCTGGGTGAATTGACCCTCTCAGGCCTCTGTACCTCCTCCTCCTGTCTGTCCCCAGATGCTCCGGCTCCTCCTGCTTCACTATTGACATGTCACAGGAGTCTACATGTAAATCAGCTGATGGCCGGAGGTCGATACCACGACGACTCAGAGCTGATTCATGAGTCAGAACTGCTCCGACCAATCAGAGCGCAGCAGAGAGGAGCAGCTGGAGGCCGTCACAGAGCTGACAGTAAACCTCAAGAGGTGTTATTAAAACACAACCTGATACAGATTACACAAGATTTTATCAATAAATAACTGATCATTAATTCCACCACAGACAGCGAAGGATTTTCATCTTTAAATGTTGAAAAATTCTCAAAATTTGACCAAAAGAAAAAAAAATGTGTTAACAGTCATCACTGTTCTTCAGTTTAAACACACTGACCATGTGTGTGTGTGTGTGTGTGTGTGTGTGTGTGTGTGTGTGTGTGTGTGTGTGTGTGTGTGTGTGTGTCGTTTAGCGTAGAGCAAAGATATCCAGACCACAGGACTTTCTGTTCTGAGGTCCTCAAATCAGACTTTCATGTGTCGACTAAAATCACAATTTCAGGGCTCGAACACCTTTTCGAAATCAAATTTAAGCACTTTTCAAACATTTCCAGCAGCGTACAGCTGTGATTAATGATGGGTTGTCTGAAAAATTAAATAATTTTAATTGAAAATTTAATATTAACCTTCACTTCAGTTAATTTACTCAATATATTTTTCTTAAATAAAATGTTTTGAGTTTCTAAAACTCAAATATTTAAGTTTATCTAAAGAAGAAAAATAAATTCTATCAAGAAAATATCAGTAGTGGATAAAACCTTTTCAGAAGTCAAAAATCCATTGCGGCCTTGAAATTTGAAGTTTTCTCAACTTTTTAAACTTTTTTACACTGTGGATGTGATGATTTGACAGAGTCTGTGAGTCTGTGAGGGGAGACGCTCTGCAGGATCTGCTCAAAATCATAAATGCATAGACTCAAAAATAATCACAAAAATCTAAAAATGATCATAATTCACAACACACCTGACGTGTGTGGCAGCACCTGCATCCACAGAGACCCTGAAAACATCCTGAGAATCAGCTCTCTGTGGTGCATTTAGATAAAAACAAAATAAAACTGGAACAAACCGGATGGACTCATTAAACTGGGTGCAAAGATAAGTGACATGACAGACCTGCTGCACCCTCAGGGTGGAGGTCCAGCGTGACCTGCAGGCATCAACACAGCATCCAGCTGCTCGCCACGCTCTGGTCACATGATCTGAATTTCAGGTGAATGTTTCATGTTACTCTCTGTGCCGTCATGTTGGTTCCTGATGTTCTTTTTTTCTCCTGTGTGTGGAACAACCCCCCTGAGGGCAATAAAGGTTTCATTCATTCATCAAATCTGGTTAGGACCCCCCCGCCCCCCCTCCTGTCTCCATGGTAACCAGAGGACGGTCCAGTAAGACTGCGCCCCTGACCTCTGTTCACGTTGTTCAGGTTTTAATGTGAAATCTGAAAATATGTACCACGTCCTGCCAGCAGGGGGCAGAATGAGAGTCAGAGCTGCAGGAGGTGTGACTGTTCACTGCCTGCAGGGGGCGCCGCCAACACCTGAACCTGATGCTGTCTGATCCTCCTGCAGTCTGACAGCTGACTCACTTTAATCACATTTACCGTCAATAAATACATTATCTTACATTTTGTGCTACTTGACACTTTGCTTTACTTCGGAAACATGTATTTATCTATTTATTTATTTATTTGTTTGTTTATTTGTTTGTTTGTTTATCCTTTCTCTACTCAGGTGAGTCCCACTGAGATTAAGAAATACAGAGAAAGAAAAAATACAATAAACAAGCATCATAAATCACATAAAAAAAAAGTTTTTAAATAGTTTTGTGAGCAGGTGAAGTGAAAATATCTCCAGACCTCCTGGAGAAACTTTAAAGTTTGAAGTAAATCTTCAACACGTTCCTGCTGCAGTCAGGAGACGAGAACAGATACAGATCACAGATCAGAGATTTATCTTCAATAAACTGTGACTGAATTTTGTTGAAATGCTTTGGACATGGCAGGAGTTTACCATCTTTTCTGTTTCATGTATTTATTTCACTTCATGAATAGATGAACTCTGCCGGCTCAGTGTTTCTGTGACTTTCATGCAGAGTCTGATCAATGCAGGATTTTTGAGACTAATATTGATGATTTTATGGAGCAAAAATTCACTGATTTGGTGAATTTTTAAGCTGGAATGAAAACAGACCTTTTCTGTGTGAATCGTTCACTGATTTAGTATCGATATGACGATATAAAGGTACTCAGAAGGTTACTGTATTATTATTTAACGTGTTAAATGATTTAACTTGTCCACATGGACAGAAGAGACAAAAGTCCACACAGTCTTTACTGCAGGACCAGTACAAATATTTATATAGAAGCACTGATTCTCTTTCAGATTTTCAGTTGTTTCAGACTTTTATTACGTCGTTTTGGTCTCGTTATGTATTTTATGTCATTTTTGTTTTATTGTTTGTTTTATTGTCTTATTGGTGCATTTTACTCTGTTTTCATCTTTTGTCTTTTACATCATTTTCTTCTTTTACATTATTGTTTTTATTTTGCTGTATCTTGTTACATCTTTGTTTTCAGGTCTGTATCCTTTGTTTGTTTGTTTTTGTTTGTTTGTTTTGTTTGACAAAACATGAACATCATAAATAACTTAGTCATGAATGAGATTCTGTTCATTATTGTACATCCTGATAACTCCTGTTACTTTCTGAAATATTCTCAGTGTTCAAATATTTTTCTGCATCGTCAGAGAGTAACTGGCGATTCATCAGTGTGTGTGTGTGTGTGTGTGTGTGTGTGTGCGTGTGTGTGCGTGTGTGTGTGTGGCTGTTACACAGTCAGCAGTGTGTGTTTTTGACAGTTAAACACAGTCAGAACTGCTGACAACAGTTTGCACTAAAACACAAACTTCTGCTGCTAAAACTACCAGAATTACAACATCAACACTTCTAATAAGTGAATTAATATTAATATTTAATTCTAACACTCTGTGGGACAGGAAGTTGTCACTGTAAAACCTCCCGAGACGTGTTGTCATTTGTGATTTTGGGTTTATATATGCACATTGTGTATTATTTCTATTCTATCACAGTACACATGTATAATAACAGTATGTTACTGTTTTGGAAAATCTTTACTGTATATATTCTGTTTTATTATCTATTATTGTCATTTTGTTTCTGTGTATATTTGATCGACTGTACAGATTTTTATACACATTGTTATTCTCTCTTTTTTATCTGTAAAAAAAGATCAATTAAATAAAAATATAAATAAATATTTTTAAAAATATAAATAAAATATTATTATTATTATTATTATCACCATTTAAAAACTGTTTTGAAGGAAATAAAAGACAGTTCATAGAAAATGCTGGCAGATGTGGGTGGATGGACACTTAAAACACAAAACACAAAACTAAAACAGTACTACAAACTAGAGCTGCAACAATTAATTGATAAATCAATTATTAATTGATTATTTAATTAATCATCAACTATTCTGATCAGTGATTAATCATTTTGAGTCTTTTTATTTAATGAAAAGTGTCCAAATTCTGACTTCAGCTCCTTAAATGTGAATACTTTCTAGTTTTTTACTCCTGTCTGACAGTAAACTGAATATTTTTGAGGTTTTTTGGACATTTTATGGACCAAACCACTAATTGATTAATTGAGAAAATAATCCACAGTTTAATTGATGATGAAAATAATCGTGTTGTCTTGTGAATTACTGTAACCCCAAACATGTTCTTATCCTAAACCAAACCAAACTACAACCGTTTCTCAACTTTAGCCACGTGTTAAAAAGACGTTCTGCAGTAAGTAAAATGTAACAGAAATATATAAAGTCAGAAGTTTATTTATCCAAAAAAGTGAACATAATATGTTTAGTATAAACTGAGTGTAAACAAACTTTAAATTTAAATGTAATTAAAATACATAAAGTCATGGATTTTGAGTGAATTAAGTTGAAGAAGAAAAGAGAGCAGAGCTGCAAACCAAACACAGCAGTGACACAATGAAAATAAAACTCAAAGGACAGAGCCGCCGTGACCCTCAGGACTCCCTGAACCCTCCTCCATGTGTCCCATCACGTCCCGGTAGGTTGGCGAGGCGGCGTACTGTTCACACAGCGACCCCTGCAGGCTGGGAGCACAAATCGCGGTCAGCCGGACGAACAGCGAGCCGTGTTTCAGGCCGAACTTCTTGATGATGTTGCGGCCCATCGTGGGGATGACGTTCACGCGGCCCAGCAGGTCGTCATTCCAGCGGTTGTCCCGGTCCCAGACCTCGAACCGGACCGGCCTGGAAATCGATTAGTGGAAATATTATTGCGAGATTGATCGCTAGTTGAAAAACAGGTCCAAACATGTGAAAACAGGCGGAGCGCACGGACCACGTATTTGGACCTATTTTTCAATTGACAAGACTGTGACAGGATCAATTATCTGATTAGTTTAGTCACATTAGAGATCAGATTGACTCACCATCTGCGACGCAGGTTGACCGTCTCGAAGCGGATCAGGTAGTTCCAGGAGGGGAAGTCATTGTTCCAGATCACCGGCGTCGTGGCTCCTTGATTACCGTAGAAAACCTTGACGTATCCGTCCGTCTTGGAGAAATAGTCCCCCCACAGCCCCTCGGCTCGGACCACCGTCACGTTCATACGGGCCACGCCGGGCTCGCCCGGGCAGCAGTCGGAGTTCACCATGCGGTGTCCTTTGCACTGACACGCGCAGTTCCCGTTCTGGCTGCCGATTTTGCAGCTGGCCGGGCAGCGGAGCGACTTGGCGCTCTTACGGATGTAGTCGCTGATGGCGTCACGCAGGCTGACCTTCAGGACGGGGTTATCTGTCACCTACAGGACAGAAACAGTGAAGAGTGTGGATTTTAAAGTTACTTTATCTTCTGACTGCCTCCTCCATCTTCCAATACAACCAATCAGTTATAAATAAAATTTGTAATCAATTTGTTAATCTCTATAAGATATCTGTAGGTAAGGGACATGATTTTACTCTCTGACATGTTCTAGTTCTTTTCACTAAGCCCCGCCTCCCATAGTTACTGTCACCAACCTTTTGTTAACAGTTGTCTGATCTCTCATGTCTTGTTACATTTTGTAATGTTTTGTTATGTTGCAGGGTTTTTTGTCTTGTTACTTTATTTTTTGGTCTTGTTACGTCTTTTACGTCTTGGTACTTTTTTGCCTTGTTACTTTATCTTTTTCTTTCTTAATTTGTTAGTAACAAATCAAACACATCACACGAGGACAAAACACTGTAAATTTAATCTTCCTTTCCTTAAGCTGCCTTTAATTTGTTCCTCACCAGTAAGTGCAGGGGGCTGATCTGGTAGGACACTACACCTGGGACCCTCTTCAGGGACCGGAGCCACTTCTTGTACCCTGCAACGCCATTGGGGGAGAACAGGATGTCCCCCACATCCCCGTCCCCTCCCAGGACCTCGGTGGTGCGGTCGGAGAAGGCCTGGCTGAAGGTCGCTCCTTTCTTCAGGCTCTTGCTCTTGGCGCGGCAGAAGTTGAAGGCGGCGTTGATGTTGATGCCTTTGATGTTGGCGCTGGCCTCTGTGGACAGGCAGTTACTGACAGTGTGGACAGACATCTTGCTCATGGAGGCCTGGCAGGTCCGGATGGCGGTGATGGAGTGAACGCGACCCCCGAGGTGAACCCTGCGGATGAAGTGGGTCCCGTAGACGGAGATGAACTGTTGGAAGGCCGAAGTGTTCTTGTGGTGGTAGGTGGAGGGAAGGTTCTTCAGGGAAACCTCAAACTCTTTACTCAGCGGAGGGCGGGAGTGAAGACGGAAGCTGCAGAAGAAGAGTTTGAGTAAAGTCTCATTAACATTAAACCCTGTCATAATGTTGTAAAAGGAGATTCGAAATCAATGCAACAGGATCAGATATTACCCTTTATATTTCACACATTCTTCTTCCTCGCCAGAACTCGCTGCCTACATTACCCACAGTGCAACTCAACCACAGACGGTTGTTTGGAAGATTGGTTTGTAACAAATACTTCATAAAAAACCGAAGACCAGATTGGTCACCTACAAATTTTGTTATCAGTTAGTTGGTGACACCATCAGAGTTTAGAAGCTCACTGGAGTGAAGTGAACAACAGTGTGATGGCAACACCTTCATGACCAAAAACCTCCACAGTATGGCAACATTTTACTCTTAATTTGGCCAAAAAGGTCATGAATGGGAGCATTTCAGTTATTAGAAGACGTCAGAGATCCCTCTGTCGATGGAGATTGGGTTGACTGATATAAGGTTGGTCGGTAAACAAGTTTCAGCTCTTGTTTTTTATCTGCATCATTGTACACAGATCAATGCAGCAGCATGACAGGCTGTAAACTTTACAAAGCGAGTCTCTAAATCACCACAAACCACCAAACTAACAGTGACGGAAGCAGCTGACGCGCTGTCAGACACTTCATTCATGCAGGTGCGCCCACAGAGCGCACAGAGCAGGTGACGCTTGCTTGTTTGCTTGTTGTTTGTGTTTGTTTTTGTCTCTGACAGGCTCAGATTGTTCTTGTTAGTGTCTGACAACATTATGGAAAGGATCACTACAGTCAGAGATTTTTTTTAAAGAGGAAGAGACGTTTGATTTGATCAGAAACAGCAGAATCCTTTTGCATCATCATCAAACGAAATAAAACTCGGCAAAAAACATCTTGGTCTTTCTACTGTCTCAACAACCACGAACTCTACAAACTGAGTCTCTAAATCACCACAAACCACGAAACCAGAGCTCACAGGGCAGGTGACGCTTGTTTTTGTCACTGACAGACACAGAACATTCTGAAGCATCGTATTTTATTTTGAAAAGCATTGTATTTTATGTTTGCATGACAAGAGTAGGCAGAATAATATGTTAACTTACTACAAGATAGACTTGATGCTCTAACATTAGGTAGTAAAAATATGTTCGGATATCTGTATCGGTCAAAATGAGTTGGAAAATATCAACATATCAAAACATCTGATATACATGGAGACCTGAGCTCAGTACTCACGTGTAATATTTGCATTTCAGTTCATGGGTGGTGAAGGAGAACTTGTCTTTCCTGCTGTGGCTCTCTGCAAACGCTGACGATTTGGAGTGAGATCCTCCGACCGCGAACCCGCCGAGTCCAGGGAGACTGAGGCCCACCTGAGTGACATCACAGCAGGTAACGACTTGTGACTTCAGCACGCCGTTGAAAACCCTGTGATTTACTCCAAATATTGGATTTAAAATGAAACAATCAGAAAAACCCGCTACCTTCCAGCTGGCACTCAGAGACGAACTCGTCGCTTTCATGACCGACTGGCTCGACTCGAAGATCTTACTGCTCAGACTGCGCCGGCAGTGCACCTGAGGCCAGAGAGCATGCTGGGTAATACTGTACACCCTAACATGTTACACTTCATTTACATTACAAAGATTCACAAGTTCATATCTACATTAGCTACAGTGGTGGAAAGTAACTAAGTAGCAACATTTACTCAGGTTTTGTACATGTATTTAGATTTTATGCTACTTTAAATTTCACCTGGCTAATATTTCAAAAATGTTTCATTTTAAATCTTTTTTTTTTCTTTTATTCATACTGACCTTGATCCTCCAGTCCACGACTGACACTGGGAGTTTCTGGGTCTGTTTGAGGAAGAAACGGATCATCATCATCATCATCATCATCATCATCAGCGCAGGAAGTAAAAATTGTGAAATAACCATGTGAATCTTTTAGAACGAGCTTCATAATCTGAGGTGGAAGGAAACAGAACAACACAGAAAAGATGATTCCATCTATCAGAGCAAACCACATGACAGACGTGACGAGATGAAAATGACATCTTGTTTTTGACTTGAAGTACATTTTGCTGAGAACAGACCTATTTGTGTACTTTTACTTCAGTAAGATTTTGAATTCAGGACTCTTACTTGTAGTATTTTTACACTGTGGTACTGCTACATATACTGCAGTAAAGTATCTGAGTACTTGTTCCGTCCCTGACCTGGTTGAGGAGGTGGTTGTGGCACACGGTGCAGTTCCCCTGAACTCCGCCCACCATGAAGTTCTTGACGTCAACCACGCTGGCGCCGCTCATCTGCATCCTGACCACATCGAAACCTTCGCCGGCCAGGTTGTGACCCGGGACGAACGGCATCTGCTGACACTCGGTGAAGGAGCTGGTCTGACAGCCCAGAGAGCGAGGGAGGAAGAGGAGGAGGAGGAGGAGGAGGGAGGAGGAGGAGGAGAGCATCGTAGAACTGAAAGGAAAGAGGGGAGGAAGTTGACTTGTGGCGGGTAAAAAACAAACCAGTGTTGTTGCACTGCTAATGCTAAATGCTATATGAGGATTAATGCACAGTGAGCAGGTCATTATTGTGAAATATACCCTGACAGGGTGATGCATCATCCTGAGGGGGGCGGAGTTTTAGAGCTCCCCCGTAATTTAATCCATGCACTACAGCATCTCACAATTTCTCACATTCCTGCATTTAAATATTCATTTAGAAGCAAAACAGTTCAACCAATCACAACACAACAGAGTGACGCCAATCAAATATTATATAAAGTTTACATACTTTGTTCTTTAAGTCTTCAAAAAGAAATGGTACCTCTCCTAAATCCATCCTCCACACTCCAGTTTTTAAATGATTTATAGTAGTTGCAGTAGTGTTATAGTAATAATACTTTATTTTACACTGCAGTATTTTCTCAGGTAAAGTGTCATCGTGGTGAGATTAGCAGTAAAAATACAGAAAACATAAGAGTGACATGCTGCTGTCAGATAATCAGGATATTTATGATATAAATATTACAATATCACACAATCAGACGAGCTCAAAGTAATTTATTAATGAATTTGTTTAAATAAATATGTTGTATTTTGGTTGTTCTGTACATCAACACATAATTAATAAATCACATTATTTTGTTTGTTTTCAGTGTAATACCAAACTGAGGATGATTATTAAATCAAACTTTTTCATATTTATGACTTTCTCTAAATTGTATCAACTTTTATAAAAAAAAAAATAATAATAATTTCAATTCATTCAATTTATTCATTTCATATTAAAAAAAATAATTCTGGATTAAACTCACACTTCCTTCAGCCATCTGAGCTGAAATATTTCTTTCACCTTAAATATTTAATATTCAGCAATCAACTCGATTGATCACACAATCAGAAAAGGGTTTTTATTTTTTTACAGTTAAGCAGAAGTAAAGTCACTGACCAGTTTAATTCTTTTCATTTTCAAACAAAGTTGTTTTACCTTCGGAGAGTCGATGATGAAGATGATGATAATGATGAAGAAGAGTGACTCAGTGTGATCCGATCCGAGTGAGAAGCTGCTCCGTCTCTGATGTTAAAAACACTGAGTGAGACATGATTCTGTCTCTGAGTGTGATCACACCCCCACACACTCTGGACGTTTCTGCTCTTTAACTTCCTGGTTACAAACACTCAGAGTCAGAAACTTCACCTGGACGAACAGGTGACTCACCTTTATATGAGCGAGAACCAGGGAACATCTGGACAGAACAATTAAAAACAAACAAACAATGAAAACAAAACATGATTAAAGAGTTTCACCATATTTGGTATCAAGATTCAAAAGTAGCTTTGCATCTTTTATTTCTACAACAGTTTGTTTTCATACACAAGTTAGTATCATCGACCACGTTAGCTGGTTTAGTCATTTAGCAAGCTAGTCAACTAACTGACCCTTCACTAAACCCCGCCTCCAATCAGATCATCCAGATCAGCAACCGGAGTCTAGATTAATTAACTGATGTTCTCCTATTTTGCAACATTAGTGATCTAGAAATTCATCTGTATTATCAAGTATGCAAACATTATCTAACATTATCTAACATTATCTAACATTATCTAATGTTATTTAACGTTATTTAACGTTATCTAATGTTATTTAACGTTATTTAACGTTATCTAACGTTATCTAACGTTATCTAACGTTATTTAACGTTATCTAACGTTATCTAACGTTATTTAACGTTATTTAACGTTATCTAACGTTATTTAACGTTATCTAACGTTATCTAACGTTATTTAACGTTATTTAACGTTATCTAATGTTATCTAATGTTATCTAACATTATCTAACATTAGCCAGCTAAGTACATCACAATATATTCCACATGATTTGTTGTAATGTTACATCTGAAAACTTTCTGTCGTAGTTGTGACTTGACTAAAAGCATTGCAACATGCACTGCATTTTTTAATTTATTTATTTTTTTAAATAAAAGCTGCTGTGAAATCAGACATTTTAGGCCACAAAAAAGGCCACGAAATCTTGGAGGGACTAATCTTTAAATTCAAGATGAATTTAGATCACACCTCCATTCATACTGGACACCAGTTAGCTGCACTGACTGGTCCCTCCCTAACTGACTGTTTTCACAGGGAACATGCAAATGCAAAGTTGTAAAGTTTGTTGTTGTGAAGTTGTTTGAGGAAGGAAAAAAAAGAAATATTTCAAGATCAAGCTGCAATGTGCCAGAAATATTTATAATAAAAAAAGAGTTTTCAGAATAAAGTCAATATTTTTAGAGAAAAGAAAATCAAGATTTTACCAGAAAAAGGTGATCATATTTCAAGTTTTGAAAATAATTATTTGGAGGATAAAGTCAGTATTAAGACATAAAGGTTGATCACAGACCAAACATCACATTAGACTTCCTGTTACATCATTTCCTGTTACTGATGATATGTCTGATAATTATAATAATAAAGTGTTTTCAAATGAACGTGTCTTTATTCTCATTTTCTGTCAAATTCTCTATCTTTGTGTGTGTGTGTGTGTGTGTGTGTGTGTTCAGGAAGCTGTTGTGTGTTGAACAACGTAACGAACTTCAGACTCAGCAGAAAAGTTGCAGAGGAGGTCGCACTGTTTTTAACCACTCTGTAACCACGGTGACCTCACACACACACACACACACACACACACACACACACACACACTCTGACAGGTTTGGACAGAATGTCCTCACGCTCACGTCCGTCTGAAGTCAAACAGTTAAAGAACAAAGTGAATTTAAAGCTGCAACATTTCTACGTGCTTTAAACCTGAATATATTTCTTCACCTGTGAACATGAATTCATGTCAGCATTTCATCAGCTGTGCTGGTTTAAACTCTTCAAAGCTTTCTGCCTTTAATCCCCTCTGGCAAGAATTCTGCCCCCAGGGCTTTCTGCCAGAAGGCCAGCTTCACTCATGAGAAGACGAAAACGGCGTGAAACACATAACGAGACAAAAACGATGTAAAAGAAGTAACAAGATTAATGTGATGTAAAAGACATATAAAGACAAAAACGACATAAACAATATAGCAAGAGGACGTAATTTGATGAAAACATCATAAAAGATGTAACAAGATAAAGAAGAAAACAACAAAAAGAAAAAGATGTAACAAGATAGAAACAATGAAAAAGACATAAGAAGATGTAAAAGATGAAAAAGCTACAAAAAAGATATAATAAGAGAAACATGAAAAAATGACATCATAAAAAGAAAAACAAAAATGACAAAAAACAAAAAACAAGACAAACACATTACAAAGACATAGAAAGACAAGAAATAACAAGACAAAAGACACAAGAAATGTCCTTCAGAGGACAACTTTTTAGTTTTTAATACTCTGAGGACATTTCAGAACCTGAACTTTTTCACTTTTACTGCAGTAACAAGTTGAATCAGTACTTCGACTGTTACTTCTACTGCAGTAAAGACCGAGAGGACGTCTCTCCTCTGCTTAAAGGGCACTGCTCTGTGTTTTTTGTCCCTCTCTGGTTGCCGTCCTGCTGCCACTGCAGTAACTGTAGTGATTCCTCAGCATCCTGTCAGCACACACACACACACACACACACACACACTGCTGACAACACACAACATCATGTGTCTAGACTAAACACTTCACTGTTGTTTCATGTCACAACAACAATAAAACTCTGTTTTCTTTCCTTCTTGTCTCCTTCCTTCCTTCTCTTGTTTCCTCTTTGTTCTTTCCTTTATTTACATCGTCCTCCTTATTTCAGACGAGCTTCATTGACACGACCACAGTTTATTACAGACCTTTAAATGTGAAAATGATCATTCAGATTATTATGTAGGAAACAAATGATGTCATATTTTATTGATCTCAGTGAAGTTAAACTGTCACAGCAGCACGATGACGAGAAGAGATGCAGCACAGCCACTACAAATGTCTGGATATATTCTCAAAACTGTCCCCGCCCTCCTTAGTTACTGTTGCTACCGAGACGTCATATGGAGAGCGTTTGCTCATTGGGAAACTTCTATATTTTTTGATTACCTTCACAAACCTTAAAGCAAATTACACAGAATTACAAAAGAAAGAAGAGAAGCTATGAACCCAAACGAGTAGTTCTGGTGACTAAACTTTAACTGTGTTAACAACGTATTTATTGTTACCAAGACGACAAAGTTTGTCACATCCAAAACTCTGAAAATGTCCCACCTTTAACGGCGTTCAATGACACGTGAAAAGCTCCACAGAACATAATGACCTTGTAATAACCTTGGCGTTGACGTTGGCGTTTGCACACAATGTGAAAGTGTGAAGTCGTGTTATTTGTCATTAAACTTCTTAAGAGAGGCCAAAGAAGACAGCAGGTAAGATGGACAGCGTCAGCGGAACTAAGAGGGACACAGGGCGAGCGGCTCCAGAGACGAAGCCCGGCTGGTTTCTGCTGATGTGGCTCTTGATCCAGGACTGATAGCTGGTCACTCGGGTGTAGACTCCTGGGAAGCCGGGCCGAGCACAGCCTCTTCCAAAACTCACCACTCCACCCTGGACCCACTTAGACTTCTCGTTTTTGATCACCAACGGGCCGCCAGAATCCCCCTGCACAGGCCACACGTGTCGGTTACATCAACAGCACACAGTAACTAAGTACATTTACTCTTACTCTTACATTTATACAAATAAAGAAAACTTAAAAAATAAAACAGAAAGAACAAAATTATAAAAATATGAAATTGCACAGAGTGTTGATGTTAATAACAAGGACAGTGTGGGGAGCTTCTGTGATTGGCTGAACTCACAGGAAGCTAAAATGATTGGTCAGATATGCAGAGAAGTTGCGGTGATTGGTTGAATTTGCATGAATCATCAACATCACAACTTCCTGATGGACTGATTAAACATCAATATTTTCAGTACTCTTTCCACCACTGCTTGTGTCACATGATGGAAGCAACGCAACAAAAATGACAAACAAAAGCGACTTAAAGTCTGAGTCAGTCTTGATTGATAATTACCGCGGCCACTAGAGGTCGCCACCAATAAACACATAGACGAGTCAGAAGAAGCTGCTTGTACATTTGACCGAGACGATTGTTTTTCTGGTGAGGACAGACTGGACAAAACTTTACTGGTCCTCAGGGTGAATTCACAAGCTAGTTTACATTAACCAGCTGCAATATTTAAGTGATGTACACAGTAACACATCAATAACTATAATCCAATAATATCATATATATATATATATATATATATATATATATATATATATATACGATCCTGCACATAACAGTTTTAGTTTTACTCTAAGTATATTTTGATGCTGATACTTTAATACTTTTGAATGCAAGACTATTTCTCCACTGTAGTATTACTGTGTTTACTGGATTTAAACACTATTTCTGTGAATATTATCAGAAAAATGTCATTGACATGCAGACATGAGAGTGGTGACAATCTGAACATCCAGATGCATGTTTCCCAAAATGTCAGACTTTTGTTTTACAGTATCCACACATCACATATTTCCTAAAAATCCCTGAAAAAAGAAACGAAATCTATAGAAATCTATAATCTTATGTGGCCCCGGTGTATCCTGGAGGCTGGGAATAACGTGGATGCACACTGGAAGAAAACACTCACCGTGCAGGAGTCCTTTCCTCCATCTTTCAGACCAGCACAGATCATGTTACCCGTGATTTTATAGTATCCTTTGTAGTAATCCCGACACTGATGGTTGGTCATCAATGGAACAGACACTTGCTGTAGCCGACTTGGGTAAGGAAGTAAAAGTGAAAAAGAAAAGAGATTTTAAGAGCTCAGAATCATCAGCATCAACAGATACTCAGTGGATCCTTTTCAGAACAATGTGTATTAACATCTGACTGACAGATGTTGGAAGTAGGGGTGTGACTGCAAGTATGACTGGAAGTTACACAACTTCAAAACTGTCAGTTTACTGTAAGGCAGGTGCAGGGAGCGGTACCGTCACCTCCCTGCAGCCCTGCAAGTGGATCAATAATCAAATGAAATACAGACAGAAAGTGCAGAGTTTGAGTCAAAAACACAAATGAAACGGACAAAACACTCAAAAAGAAAAAAAGGTAAAGTGGAAAAGGTCAGAGAAATGCTAACCCTCTAACACCATTTGCATCCTGCACAAGTTTCTGAGACATTTACATCATCAATATGATCAATATTCAACCTGAGACATGTCCTCTGCCCTCTGGTGGACTATCAGTGAACTGCAGGCAGCAACCAGCCTCTCCAACATGGCCGCCTTCATGTCACTTTTTGTAATGACACTTGTTCAATATTAAAAATGAACTGTGGACTGAGATGGTGCAACAACACCTGAAGACACTTACACCTGCCGCACAGGTGACTTTGCTGTCTTACACTTGCACAGTTGCCATTTTTGCCACGTCTGCAGGATAGAAAATGAACTTGCACCTGTTCTGTGCAGCCATTTTCAGCTAAAATGACAACTCTCACAGGCAATGTAGCTAATGTGTGCTAATGCTAATAATAGCCCTTTAAGTCAGCTGAGAGTCTCCAGCTGATGTTTTAATGTTTCCATCTGACACGTTTTAAAACAAGAACCCTGTGAAAGTGTTTATGTAAAGTTAGCTAACAGCTGCGTGCATGATATAACATTAATGCTAACAGACTGAGGCTAAAGCTAGCTTACATCTCAGCTAACATTGGTCAGATGGTGAAATCCAGCAGGTATATCTACATGATAGATGACAGAAATACACTCATTAACGTGGGAAAAGGAAACGCAGGGACTCGATTAGTGCAGCGGACCTTGAGACGGGTCACTCAGCCAGACCAGCTGGACCACGATCACCACAGGAAGAGAGCCGGGATAAGAGCTAAGCTAACCCGACTTAGACCTGCTGCAGCTGCAAACTCTTCAGCCCCAAAACCGGAGCTGGAGGATTCAAACTCAAACCCGTCTGTGGTGAGACGACACTGCTAACCACTGCTCCACCAGGCCTCACTACTATCAATAAATGTGAAAATGACAGAATAAATTCTCACCGTTTTCTTTGATGAGTCCCCATCTGGTGACCCAGGACGTCCTTCCCTCCTTGTAGAAGCTGTCTGCTGCCAGACACACCGGTCCGATGTATTCATTGAAGGTAACAGGTGAAGACAGGTGCAGCAGGGCTATGTCGTTGATGTGTCGGATGTCATTATACTTTGGATGATTGATGAGCTGGGACACTGTCCGGGACACCATGTTAGGGTTCGGGAGTTGAAGAGCATCGACTCCGAGCTGAACTGTGAGACCGGCGGAGCTGGAACCAGACAAGACAACCTGTGTAAACAGGTGAGAGCCACACAAACCGGTGCTGTTTGTCTGCATGAATTTTAGCAAAAGGATAAACTGTCTTTAAATAAACGTTGCTGTCTTTAGGTCCTGAGCACCAGCTTGTGCCAGGACCCTGTTGTATCTGATGAAATGGTTTTTCTTCCTTTCTTTGTCCGGATAAATCACATTTTTGAGGGCTTAAATGTGCCTGAAGCTGCATGAAACTTGGTGTACTTGTCAGTTGGGGTGAAAATTTTTATCAGGTATATGAGCAGCCATATATAAGTTTTGACTTTATCAGCTGTCTTCAAACAATTTATCCTGCATAACAAGACGAGGACCTAATCACACCAAAAAACAAAAGTTTTTAGATCAATCTCAGAACTTCTGAGGAAAAATTAAGTCTGAATTGTTTTTTGTTTGTTTCTTTAAACTCATAAAAAGCCAGAATTCAGTCTGTGATTTGAGTGTGTACTGAGCCGACTAATCACACAGAAAGACGCAGTTTTTCTTTTATCATATTAACCTTTAATTATTATTTCTGTATTCAGTGTCTTTAATTGTCTTTTGTTTTTGTTTTTATGCTGCTGTTCAGCAGAGAATCAGGATTTCTTCTTGTGGAATGAAAAAGATCTGAACTAGGCTGAAGCAGCTGCGATGATAAATGAAAACATGGTGAGTGATTTTCAGGTGGTTTCCTGCCTCTCTTTGATTCATGTCAGAGTCATGTGACAGGATCAGAGCTCACCTGGTGAAACAGTGAGCAGCGGTCAGAACCCACTCGTTGTTGATCAGGGAGCCTCCACATGAAGAATCATCACTGCTGTCGTGCACGTAGGCCTGCCAGGGCCACGCAGGTAAAAAGTTATTTACTTTACTGCATTAAAAATAGAATTTAAAGCCTCTGCAGTGAGTTTTTACCAACAGTCTCAGTTTAACATGGAGGCTCAGTATGATTTATATCAGAGAGAAGATTGTTTCTGTATTCTTATTTTTATTTAGATTTGGTTCTAGCAGAGAGAACATGACCTCTTTTATTTATCCTCAGTTCCCTGTGGGAGTTTAAAGAATATAAAGATAAACCTGCCCTTTGTTTGCTTCAGTTAAAGTTGATTCCGTCTATTTTTATCTTTAAAAAGTGTATTTTAAAACAGATGTCATTAACTTCAGCTTCAGTGTACTAAAAATAAACACAGTACTTCTGCAATACTTGTATTTACTTGTGTGTACTTTCAATAAGTGTACTTAGGTGTTTTGTTCATTGCACATCAGTTTATATTAAAGTTTATTGAAGTGCTGAAAAAGAAGCACCATCAATAATTCCATTAATCAGGCAGAACACAACATACTCAGAGTCTTTTCATTTTTTATTTCACTAAATTCACTTAAAATTTTGTTTTTCTAGAGTTTAATTAAAACTAGTGAACTGATCATTAACACAGTGGAGATTTACTGATTCTTATCCTGACTGAAATATCAAATAATGAATATATTCAGTATATTTATCTTTCATCAGAGAAGCAGCATGAGTCTATGGACAATAATTATAATATCTTAAACTTAAACACAACTGTAATATCATAAAAACATCTTGTCATTACAATAAACTGCCTTTCTTTGTCTGCAGTACGTTTGTGTGTGTTTTGTGCAAACAGAAAATGTGTGAATCAGCCACATGTTCTCTTAATAAAAGAGAAATGAAGAATGAGAACGTCACTCACTGTCTGTCATTGTGTCGCTTCCTGTTGGACAGACAGAGAAGAAAACATTTTGTTCATTACAGGAAACTATCTGCTCGTTTGTTTGAAAACCTCCTCGCCATTAATCAGAAAGTCTGTCGGTACAAAAGCTTTTGATGAAGATCACATTTCTGATCAAACATGTTTGAAAAATGTGTTGAATTTTGGAGGATCTGAAGCAGAAACACAAAATCACTTTTGACTTTTGTTACCAGAAGTTTGTTCTTTTGGTTTGTCTTGTGATCTTAGATAATCTCTTCGATAAAATCTGTTTGTGCAGTTTTTCACATTTCACTCGTCTCTGATTTGTTATCGGTTCCACATCTAAAGTTCTCTGATGGTTTTATAGTTGTAGTTTCTCTGTGGTTTGAAGTTTCTCTCCTACTTTCACATATCTGCTTTATTTTATTGTTTCATGTTCATTTGCAGCTGATCAGAGTCGACTTCAGTTATTGATGATTAAAATACAACATTGCCTGATTATGCTGCTTCAAAATAAAAGCTTCTAGATCTGTTCTGTTCTGTTCTGTTCTGTTCTGTTCTGTTCTGTTCTACCTGCATGTGTCCGTCAGCGCTGGTGTTTGTGAACTGGACTCTTTTTACACTGATTTATTTTACCTTTATTTAACCAGGAAAGTCATTAAGAACAATGCGTTTGCATAATACCCAATTTATATACATGAAAATAACGCTGAGCACCAAGATGTTATTTGCATTTCACTGTTTTATGAATTACCCAGTTTTTTTTTTATGTATTATTGATGAAGGTTTTGTGGCGATCAGTCAGTCTGTGAATCTGTGTCACTCTGACTGTTCTGGATTTTCATGTTGAGTGAAATATCTTTTACATTTCAGACATTTTGGACTCTTCTGGTGCATTAATTACTTTTAATTTGTTCTGATGTGAAAATGTAAACCAGTTTGTTCCTCGGCTTTTTTGATGACCACATGTATCAGACAGTCCAGACAGGAAAACTTGCAGGAAATACAGAAACACAAGATACATGAACACGACTGAAGTTATTATACGTCGATAACCACATAAATACAAACTGATCAAATGATCCACTCTGGTACCGAAACCACAGAACAACAGTAACTCACCTGTAAGTACGAAGGACACGAGCAGGACGCCACAGACCGACAGTCTGACCTCCATGATGTGATTCGAACAGGTGACTGAAGCGTCCTGTCAGGTGAGTCGCGCTGCCGTCAGACTCTCTGAAGGTGGAGGACGACAGGAAGACACACCCTCAAATGTATGGAGCTCAACAAGGAACAAGGAAGGTAAAAGTCACATACTGATGAACGGGGGACTGTCCCGCGTTCCTGAGGTGACAAGAGTACACGGATTCCACTGCAGTACAAGTACACACACACACACACACACACACACACACACACGTGTGACTCAAGTCGTGTTGTGTGATCTGTTTCTTCTTTCACGTTGTTTCTGTCTTGGTTTCATGTTTTACGTCTTTTTCATCTCGTTTTTTTTTTTTTTTTTTTGCGTTGTCTTCATCTTGTCATGTTTTTCACAAAGTCTTGTCTTGTTGCATCTTTTCTCTCTTGTTACGTTGTTTTTGTGTTGTTGCATCTTTTGTGTTTCGTTGTTTTTGTCTTGTATCTTCTTTGTCTTGTTACGTTGTTTTCATGTTCTTATGTCTTTTTCATCTCATTAGATACTTTTGTTTGTTTTTACATTGTCTTCGTCTCCGTTTTTGTCTTGTTAGGTCTTTTTCGTCTCTTTAGATATTTTTTGCATTTTAAAGTTTTCATTTCATTTTTCATAGTTTTTTTAAATGTTTTTTTGTTACATCTTTTTTGTCTTGTTATGTCTTTTACATCTTTTATGTTGTTTTTGTCTCTTTTCATCTTTTTCGTCTCGTCACATTGTTTTCATTCTTCTTTGATGATTTCATTCTGTTTCCTCTGTCAGGTCTGTGACCACAGATTCTAGTTTTTCCTGCTTGAATGCAGCACATATTTGCAGAAAACGGAAATGATACTGAAAGCAGCTTCTCTAATTATAAAGTTAATCATTAAAGAAAAAACTCAGACATCAAAATAACTCGCAGTAAATCCGTGACTCGTGACCTTCAGTGATCAGAGACCAGCAGAGGATCGACTCTCTAAACTGGAGAAAATAAAATGTTCAGGTTGGTGGAGGATTTATTCAGACGTGGAACCTGGAAGTAACAAAAGACTATAAACTATAATAACTATAATAACAATAAACTACAACGTCTAAATTACACAAAAATTAAAGTAATGAAATACACTTTTTGTTTTCTCTCCATCACTCCTCTTCCTCTTTCTTCCTCCTTATCACTCTGCTGGTATTCCTTTATTTCCCCTCCTTTTTTCATGGCTCTATCCATCAATCGATCAACTGATCAATCAATCAGTCACTCCTCTGTGGAGTGGATCAGTGTCTCTGTTGTCTCTTTCTCCCCCTGCAGGTCGACTGTCACACTGCAGCTGATGGAGAGTTTCACCTTCAATCGAGGTTGAAGGGCGGGAGTTTGTGTGTGTGTGTGTGTGTGTGTGTGTGTGTGTGTGTGTGTGTGTGTGTGTGTGTGTGTCCTTCATATCACAGGCTTTTCCTTTCT